>NC_039367.1:150039654-150041065 GCF_003573695.1 Papaver somniferum | reverse complement strand
GGAAAGATGGTGTCGATGGGGTTTGAGGAAGGGTGTGTTTGGCGATGGGTATAGGTATTAGGTACTAGGGTGTTGAGCAGGTGTAGAGGATTTTGATGTTTCGCGAAGCTGGACCGATGGATGGGAAGATGGTAGGTGGATCTGACGGCGATGCGGAGGCAGGCGATGAGCGACCGTCGGATGAAGAGATACAACGAAACGAACGGTACTTGATGGAGTTAGGTACTGTAGTGTAAGGCGGAGATATCAAACTTCGATGCACAGCAAGGGAGCGACCGTCGGATGCTTCTGAGAACTGATCTGACAGCTGAAGACGCAAGCGGGTATGGATTTGGGTTTTAGGCTTTTGGGTATAGAATATGGGTTTGGGAAATGAGTTTGGTCTTGGAAAACCTTGAGCCCACTTCTTCTTTAAGAACAACTTTCTTCTTCTTGAGCCCACTTCCAGCTTTTTGGACGTGCGCTCCATTCTTTGCGGCTTCCTTGCGTAATTCCTCCCGGCTTTTCACTACTTTTCTGCTCTATTCCGCTCCGCAATTCATCCAGACTTTATTTATTACCTAAAAATGCAAAATTAAGTAAGAAAAATATTTATTCTTGAAAACAATGACAATACAGAATATGGAATAAAATGTAGAATTAATGCACAAAAGATGAGTTAAATGCCAACAAAAAGGGATAAATATATACAATATTTGGCACTCATCAAATACCCCCAAACCTGAATTTTACTTGTCCTCAAGTAAAACAAAACTAAGGAAATCCTAACTATACCACTGTCGCTGGTCTCTCGAATGCATTTAGCGTATGCACTAAGCCTTTTAAACCACTAAGTGTCCCTAGTGGACGAGTTGAAGTCTCGTGAAGGTTTGCTTAGAACGTACCTACAAAGTTCTAGGTCAAAATATAAGCTCAGATTCCATCAAATGTGATATGCGCAAAACAGTTTAAGCTCACAGCAAAATGGAGATGTCAATCTAGCTATCGAAGGCACAATCCTAGCACTGATAACAAAAAAGGACATGTGATAAGAGTGTAAAGTGTATCTACACATGTGTAAAGAAAGATTTGAAGTTATGACTACTAATCACCAAGAGATAGTTTCTCAGGCTAAGAACCAAGGTCGAAATCTAGCTAGCTGTCCGGACTTTACGAGAATTGTGAATGAGTTGGAGGTATTTCACAATTACTCGCGTTGTACATCAATGGCATACACCCTCCTTGCTTATTACAATGAAACAACAAAATGACTCTTTACATGACTCTTATTTACATTGACTATTTTCTTTTTATTTTTGGAACAAGAGATGATGGAATTGATAAATACTTGATTTTTTTGTATTTTTCTGATATTTTTTTCTCTTTTTTTTTTTTTTTTTTTTTTTTTTTTTTTTTTTTTTTTTTTTTTTTT
>NC_039367.1:150033036-150039543 GCF_003573695.1 Papaver somniferum | reverse complement strand
CTTTTTGATGCACCCAGTTAAATTCGATGGTTGTCTTTCTTAATGTAACCTCCACCTTCTATCCCAACCAACCAAAGAACAAGCTAGTCAAGTTTCGTTCAGTATTCTAAAGTGATTGGCAATCGTAACTTCCTATCAAACACCTTGAAGATCGAGGCCATACATGTATTGGTAGATCGTGCGCGTGCAAATTTCTTATCACAATGTGAATTGTGCTAGAATCAGGGTGCCTAAATATCTAGACTAAGACTCCTAATAAAAATACATATTTGCACAAGAGTCAACATGTCAAGGTAAATGAGCTCCATTTTTTTTTATGATTTTTCATTTTTTAATTTTTTTTTTGATTTTTTTATTTTGATTTTTCAAATTTTTTTTTTTGGAATTTTTCAATTTTTTCAAAAAAAAAGAAGGAGTTCGTTTTCAATTATGGCAAATTATCATGGTATCTACTCTATACCCCTAAACCTAAACTAAACATTGTCCTCAATGTTTCAAAATATGGAAAGAATTATAAAACAATATATGAAGAGGAACATGCTGAGTAGAGTAAAAGGAGAGAGAATACCCGATTGTACGGTGGCAGCTTGATTAAAACTCCGTTATTCAAGGCAAAAATCCATCATATTAGGAGTCACAATGGATGAGCACAAAATATACACAAAGGGAAATTTAACTAACACATTATCTACAAGAACATTTGGTTTTTAATGGGATTGGACTTTTTGGAAAAAAATTGGTTTTGTTGGGAAAAAGACAAATTTTGGTTTTGATGGGAAAACGAAAAATTTTGGTTTTTAGGGAAAGATTTGGAAAACTTTTTTGGTTATTTAGGGAAAGAGTGGACCAGTTTAGTCCACATAGACTGGGTCCTCCAGGTCGGTTGTTTCAATGTCGGGTGGAAATGGCTCAAGGAATGGCTTTAATCTCTGCCCGTTGACTTTGAAAACGTTCTTGTTGGAGACATCCTCCAGCTCTACAGCTCCATGAGGAAAAACTGTGCGTACTAGGTACGGTCCCTTCCATCTGGAACGCAGTTTTCCTGGAAAAAGATGTAATCGGGAGTCATACAGCAAGACTTTCTGACCAGGAGTGAAGGATTTGCGCAGAATACGCTTATCATGAAATATCTTCATCTTTTGCTTATATAACTTGGCACTATCATAAGCCTCATTTCTCAATTCTTCCAACTCGTTGAGTTGAAGTTTCCTTTGAATTCCAGCTTCGTCCAGAGAAAAGTTCAGCTCTTTGATTGCCCAGTAGGCACGATGTTCTAATTCCACAGGTAGATGGCACGGCTTTCCATACACTAGACGATAGGGGGACATGCCAATTGGTGTCTTATAAGCTGTTCTATAGGCCCACAAAGCATCATTCAATCTCAATGACCAATCTTTCCTGGACGGGTTAACCGTCTTTTCTAGAATGTGCTTGATTTCCCTATTAGACACTTCCACTTGTCCACTGGTCTGAGGGTGGTACGGAGTAGCAACCTCGTGAGTTATTCCATACTTGCGTACTAAAAACTCGAAGTGCCTGTTACGAAAATGTGAACCGCCGTCACTGATGATAGCTCTAGGGGTACCAAAACGTGCAAATATGTTCTCCTTTAGAAATGAAAGTACCACCTTGTGGTCATTTGTTCTGGTTGCTATGGCTTCTACCCACTTAGAAACGTAATCAACTGCGACTAGGATGTACAACTTGCTGTCAGACATGGGAAATGGACCCATGAAGTCTATCCCCCAAACATCAAAAATCTCCACAATCAAAATGGGGTTCAATGGCATCATGTTTCTCCTCGAAATGCTTCCTAGCTTTTGACAGCGTTCACAAGCAACACAATAATCATGGCAATCCTTGAACAATGGTGGCCAATAGAATCCACACTGCAAGATCTTTGCAGCGGTTTTCTTGGCACTGAAATGGCCTCCACATGCTTGGTCATGACAGAAAGATATCACATCTTTCTGTTCAGTGTTGGGGACACATCTCCTAATGATTTGGTCTGGGCAGTACTTAAACAAATATGGGTCATCCCAAAGGAAATGTTTGACTTCAGCCAGGAATTTAGAGCGGTCTTGTCTCGACCAACGTGAGGGCATCCTACCTGTAGCGAGGTAGTTAACAATATCAGCAAACCAAGGAAGGTCTGAGATAGACATCAGCTGTTCATCTGGGAATGATTCTCTAATCAGCTCACATTCATCAATAGACTCTAAAGCTAATCTAGACAAATGATCAGCAACCACATTCTCACAACCTTTCTTATCACGGATTTCGAGATCGAATTCCTGTAATAAGAGTATCCATCGAATAAGGCGAGCTTTAGCATCCTTCTTGGAAAGAAGATACTTCAAAGCCGCATGGTCTGTGTATATGATGATCTTAGACCCTATCAGATAAGATCTAAACTTGTCTAATGCGAAAACGACGACAAGCAATTCCTTCTCGGTAGTTGAATAATTGAGTTGGGCATCATTAAGGGTTTTGCTAGCATAGTATATCACATATGCTAGTCTATCAACTCGCTGTCCTAAAACAGCACCAACAGCATAATCAGATGCATCACACATAAGTTCGAACGGAAGCTTCCAATCGGGTGGTCGGACTATAGGAGCGGTGGTGAGAAGGGTTTTTAATTCCTCCCATGCCTTCACACAAGCATCATCGAAATTGAAGGCAACATCTTTGGAGAGAAGACTGCACAGAGGTCTGGAGATTTTGCTGAAATCTTTGATGAATCGCCGGTAAAAACCAGCATGACCTAGAAATGATCTGATCTCCTTCACAGAGCGAGGTTGTGGTAGATGTTGAATGAGGTCAACTTTATCTTTATCCACTTCAATTCCTTTTTCTGAGATGATGTGTCCTAGAACTATTCCTGAATTCACCATAAAATGGCATTTTTCCCAATTTAGAACAAGGTTCTTTTCTTTACATCTGGATATCACGAGGGCAAGATGCTTCAAACATTCGTCAAACGAGGAACCAAAAACAGAGAAATCATCCATAAAGATCTCGAGAAAACTATCTATCATGTCAGAAAAAATGCTCATCATGCAACGCTGAAAAGTAGCAGGTGCATTACACAACCCGAAGGGCATACGTTTATAAGCAAACGTCCCAAATGGACACGTGAATGTAGTTTTTTCCTGATCTTCCGGAGTAATGTGAATTTGGTTATAACCGGAAAATCCATCTAGAAAACAGTAGTGACTGTGTCCAGACACACGTTCTAGCATTTGGTCAATGAAAGGGAGCGGGAAGTGATCCTTTCTTGTTACTGTGTTCAACTTCCTGTAGTCGATGCATACTCGCCATCCTGTGGTTGTACGAGTAGGGACTAATTCATTCTTGTCGTTCTGAACTACAGTAATGCCTGACTTCTTAGGCACAACTTGAATGGGACTAACCCATTTGCTATCGGGAATTGGGTATATGATACCCGCATCAAGTAGTTTCAGGATCTCTCCTTTGACTACATCTCTCATGTTAGGATTAAGTCTCCTTTGCATTTCCCTCGATGGTTTGGCATTCTCTTCAAGGTTAATGTGGTGCATGCAAATGGTGGGACTAATTCCTTTGAGATCTGATATGGTCCATCCTAAGGCCTCTTTGTGTTCCTTAAGTACTTCTAAAAGCTTACTTTCCTGTTCCGTGTCTAAACATGATGAAATAATGACAGGTGAAGTATCAGAAGAACCTAGGAATGCGTACTTCAACGTAATAGGCAATGTTTTCAATTCAAGCTTGGGTGGCTCAACAATGGATGGAATAAGCTTGGAATCAGAGAGTAGGGGTGGTTCCACTTCATATTTCCTTTCCGTGACGTCCATTTGAGGTACAGATTCGAGCAGAGATAGGACGTCACTACAGTATGCATCATCATAGGAATCAGGGTTAAAGTTCTCCATACATGCTTGAAAGGGGTCGACGGATAGAATGTTAGTCAACGAATCTTGCATTAATCCTTCAATCATATTAACTTCATGCACATCATCATCATCAAGATTCACAGGTTGTTGACTAATATCGAACACATTCAATTCTACCGTCATGTTACCAAAAGACAGTTTTAACACTCCATTCCGACAGTTGATGATCGCGTTGGACGTAGCCAAGAAAGGACGTCCTAAGATGACAGGAATGTGACAGTCTGGGTTTTGTACAGGTTGAGTGTCTAAGACAATGAAGTCTACGGGAAAATAGAATTTGTCAACCTTGATCAAAACATCTTCGACCACTCCACGAGGAATCTTAACAGATCGGTCTGCCAGCTGTAGAGTGATAGATGTTGGTTTCAACTCCCCAAGACCTAACTGCTCATAAACAGAATATGGCAGTAGGTTAACACTTGCACCTAGGTCTAATAACGCTTTATTGACCGTGTGTTCTCCTATAGTGCAAGAAATTGTTGGACATCCTGGATCCCTAAACTTGGGTGGAGTTTTGTTCAGAATGATGGAACTCACCTGCTCAGCTAAAAAAGCACGTTTTTGCACATTGAGCTTGCGCTTTTGAGTACACAAGTCTTTGAGGAATTTGGCATAAGCAGGGATTTGCTTGATTGCTTCAAGAAAAGGAATGTTGATGTTGACTCTCTTGAACAGATCTAACATCTCATTGTAATGGGTACTTTTCTGTTGATAGATCAATCTTTGAGGAAATGGGGCAACAGGAGAATGAGTTGGCAAAGGGACATTCATAGCAGTAGAATTGTCAGATTTTCCAACTTGCTCAGGTTCTTTGGTTTTCTGGGGTTGTGGAGACAGCGTGGAATTTGTATCAGATTCATTAGGTCGCCCACGTTGTTCTCGATGACTTTACCACTTCGGAGGGTGGTAATGGCATGGATTTGATCAGGTGAGGTTTCAGTGCAGGATGTTGTGCCTGTTTGAAATATCCTCTTTGGATTTTGTTGGGGTTGGCTCGGAAGTTTACCCTTTTCTCTCTCTCACACATTTGATCCATCTTTTGATCTAGATTTTTCTGACTTTGCATCAAACTCTGGAACATTTCCTCTAGGGTGGATAATCTCTTGTCTGTATTGTGTTGAGGATATGATTGTTGTTGAGAGTTTGATTGTTGTTGAGGGTTTCTCGGGTGTTGATAACCTTGATTGTTCTGATATCCCTGATTGTTTTGATAGCTCTGATTGGGTTGAGATGGTCCTCCTTGAGTGGGTCCTTTTGACCATGAAAAGTTAGGGTGGTTTCTCCATCCTGGATTGTAGGTCTGTGAATAAGGGTTATGCTCTGGTTTTTGAAACATGGCATGTGCCTGTTCAATCCTAGACTCCTGGACTGCAAGCAAATCGGGACAATTTTGGAATTGATGGTTGGGGTCGTTACAAGCAGCACAAACAGACGAAGCGACATGCTCTCGGAGAGTAGTGGTGGAAGGTTTTGAATTTTTATGTAGTTCTAACTCTTCTAATCTCCTAACTATTGATGCCATGTTTGCTCTACCCTCAAAATCCGCTTCAATCCTAAAAGCCTTTGCTTCGGATGTAGTCTTTCTGGTTTCACGGATGGATTCCCACTGTTGCGTCTTTTCAGCTACTTCAATCAAGAAGTCCCAAGACGCGTCAGCAGTTTTATCTACGAATAGACTATTACACATCGACTCAACCGTTGTTCGGGTGGACACATCTATACCTTCATACAAAATTTGCACAAGTCTCCATTTTTCAAAACCATGATGGGGACATTGGAGCAATAATTCATTGAATCTCTCCAGGTATCTAGCTAAGGTCTCACCTTCTAATTGCACAAAGCTATTCAGACTTTGACGAATTGTCGCAGTCTTGTGGTTCGGGAAAAACTTTTTGAAAAACTTCTTTATGAGGTCATCCCATGTCATGATGGATTGAGGCTGTAAAGCATAGAGCCAGGCCTTTGCCTTATCTTTCAGGGAGAAAGGAAAAAGCCTTAACTTCAGGGTTTCGTCGGTCATTTGAGTGAAACGCAGAGTTCCACAAATTTCCTCGAATTCTCTCACGTGGTGGTACGGGTTTTCATTCTCAACACCTCTAAAAATAGGAAGCATCTGTATTGTGCTTGATTTCAGCTCATAATGGCCATTAGCCTCTGGTAGCACAATACAAGAAGGTTGACTGGCTCTAGTTGGGTACATATAATCCTTGAGGGTACGGGGTTCTCCCATTGTTTCTGGTTGATCTGGACTGTCTCCCTCAGAACTTAGAATTTCGATAGGTTCGTCTGGGTTAATTCTAACAAGTATGTTTGTTTGGTCTCTGTAGGTCACAATCATGTCCTAGTAGGTACCTTAACTAACATGTTGGTCAGACAGAGCAATCGGAAACAATTTGGCCCACAAGGGTTATGAAGATTTGGTTTTGAATGGGTTTTGGTTTTAAGAAGGGATTTTGTTTTTGGTTTAAAAAAATTGGGCTTTGGAAAAAAAAATTTTTGAACTAAACCTAGCATAAATTAGCACAACTCATAAAAGAAAATAAAAACAATAATAATAATTAAGACAAGC
>NC_039367.1:150030976-150032853 GCF_003573695.1 Papaver somniferum | reverse complement strand
AAAAAAAAAAAACAAAAAAAATAATTACAGTCCCAAATAAAAAAAAAGAAAAAGAAAATAAATAAAAATTATTACAATCCCAAATAAATAATTAAATTAATTATTACAAGCCCGAATTTGAATGTAAATGAGGCCCAAGTGGGTTACTCATGGGTTAGGCTTACTTGGTTTTTGGAGGGAAGCCCAAAAATAGGCTTTTAGTCCCCTTTTAGTTGCACAGCCCAGTTGGGCTTTAGGATCGTCCTAAGCAGCTCATGTTCAAGCCCAGCAACAATTGAAGTGACTCAGCAACACAGGCCCAGCAGAATCTGCAGCGAAGCCCAGCAGCAAAGGCAAGCCCAGCAGCAGAAGTTACAAGCCCAGAGAAATTGAGGTTATTAAGCCCAGCTTAATTGGTTCAAGCCCAGCAGCAAAGGTTGCACAAGCCCAGCAGCAACAGAAATAGGCAGCTCAGTTGGCTTGGCAGCAGGCTTAGCAGCAACAGCAGCAGCAGCAGCTTGGCAGAGAAAGCACCAACAGCAGCAGCAACAGAGAAAGCACAAGCACCAGCAACAGCAACAGCAGGCTTTGGCTTTGGCTTTGGCTTGGCAGCAACAACAAATAATGCACAACTCCAGCAGCAGTTAGCAAGTGAACAAGATAGCAATGAACACACACAACTATGCAATCACAACAAGGCCACAACAGCTATGAAAACTTCAAAAGTATGGCAGCCAGCTCCCCGGCAGCGGCGCCAAAAACTTGGTGTGAAAATGGGGAGCACACAAAACACTTGCAAGTATACAAGGTCAAGATTTATAATATAGTGATGAGTGGGGGTTTGTCCACAGGGAGAGGAGCATACAAGAAGTCTTCCTAGCTAAGTTCACAGTGAGCTAATGGCAGTGACTATAGTGACAGTGACAAGTTTCTAGAGTAGAAGTGAAACAAAGGCAGCAGCCTAAGGCAAGGGTATTGAGTAATAGTGACTGACAAAGAGCAAAATGCAGAGTTGTGTGAAGTAACTAAGGCAATTGAATCCACCTTGTGCCCTAATCAAGCAATGCAATCTAGGTTTAGTTGGAGTTCCTATGCATACATCTAGAATGAGATGAAAATCAGCTTGCTCACTGATATGCCCCTAGAATTGATTGTCTTTTGACAACACAATCAATCACAGGCATGCCAGAGCACTGAGTACTTCCCATTTCTCAAGCAAACAGGCAATAAGAATACTATCCTAACCATGCATCATCCAACAGTGCACTAGGCTTCATCAGAGCCCTAGTTGCAGTGAATTAGCTCATGCTAGACATGAGTATAACCAAAGCATTCATCCAACAGACTAAATTCAAATGCAACATACATACAAGAAACACACATTCAACTGTTGCTAAACAGAAATTGGGAAATTGAGAATTGATTCAATAAATTGTTCACTGGCTAGCCCAGAGATAGTCTATAACACAACCCAACAATACATATTTATACCCACAGATTAAAATTAGGGTTCTTCCCCCTTTTCCCAAAAATCAGAAATTAGGGTTACCTAATTTGTTGAAAATTGAGCCTTGAAATCGAGCACCCATGCTTTGAATCGTCCTTATGCTCCCTCCTGAATCTTCTGCTACCATTAATTTCCCTAAATCGAGATGTTTTATCAACCTCACCTAGGACAGTTGGTGAGAGAGGATAAAACAGCTAGGTTTAGGGGGATTGTTTGGGGGTTTGTTCTGTCGGGTGATGGTGGAGGTAGAGTGATTTGGGGAGAAGATGGTGGAGTGATTTGGGGAGAAGATGGTGGTGATGGAGACGGACATGGTGGTACTGTTGCAGAGAGGGGGGGGGGAAAGATGGTGTCGATGGGGTTTGAGGAAGGGTGTGTTTGGCGATGGGTA
>NC_039367.1:148814600-148814740 GCF_003573695.1 Papaver somniferum | reverse complement strand
ATTGCGAGGAAGCATTCCAAAAGATCAAAGAACATCTAGCTTCGATCCCTATCCTGCAGAAACCTGACCCTGACGAAGTTTTGGCACTGTACATAGCAGCAACGGAGGACGCAGTCAGCGCGGTATTAGTCAAAACCAAT